>NC_034194.2:25139074-25154745 GCF_002021735.2 Oncorhynchus kisutch | reverse complement strand
AGCACTAGCCCCTCTCCCGTTGGTGAGCATGGAGTGGGTAATTGAAATTGTCATGTGGCTGAGATGCTATCTTTCCAGCTTTGATAAATCCAGGACATCTCATTGATACATGTTTACTATCACGCTTCCCCATAACACATGTTTATTCATTATCTAGAAAGCCCTTGACTATGGGAACTAGAAACAGTAGGATTTGAGAAAAGCAGAGCCTTCAGAAAGTATTCATACCCCTTTTGATTTATTATTTGGTTGTGTTACAGCCTGAAATCAAAATGGATTAAATATCTATTTTTTTCTAATCCATTTAGACACAATGCCCCATAATGACAAAGTGAAAACATACAAAAAGGTTTGAAATGTATTGAAAATGAAAAACAGAAATATCTAATTGACATAAGTATTCATACCCTGAGTCAATACATGTTAGAATCACCTTTGGCAGCTATTACAGCTGTGAGCCATTCTGGGTACATCTCTAAGAGCTTTGCACACCTGGATTATACAATATTTGCACATTAATATTTTTAAAATTCTTCAAGCTCTGTCAAGTTGGTAGTTGATGATTCCTCGACAGCCATTTTCAAGTATTGCCATAGATTCTAAAGCCGGTTTAAGTCAAAACTATAACTAGGCCACTCAGGAACATACAATATTGTCTTGCTAAGCAACTCCAGTGTAGATTTGGCTTCGTGTTTTAGGTAATTGTCCTGCTAAAAGGTGAATTTGTCTCCCAGTGTCTGCTGGAAAGCAGACAGAACCAAGTTTTCCTCTAGGATTGTGCCTGTGTTTAGCTCTATTCAGTTGATTCAACTCTTTCATTCAACTCCCTAGTCCTTCCAAAGACAAGCATACCCATAACTTGATCCATCATGCTTGGTATGATGTGATGTGTTGTGTTTTCCCCAAACATAACCCTTTGTATACAGGACATAATACAATTTTTCCCCAGTTTTACTTTAGTGCCTTTTATTGCAAACATGGTTTTGGAATATTTGTATTGTGTACAGGCTTCCTTCTGTTCACTCTGTAATGTACAGTGAGCTCTAAAGTATTGGGACTGTGACACACTTGTTGTTGTTTTGTCTCTGTACTCCAGCCCTTTGGATTTGAAATGATAAAATGCCTACAAGGTTAAAGTGCAGACTTCATTTCAGACCATTTTCATGCATTACAGTACTTTTTGTAAATAGTTCCCCCCCATTTTAGGGAGCCAAAAGTATTGGGACAAATGTGTATGTGTATTAAAGTAGTAAAATGTAAGCATTTGGTCCCATATTCACAGAATACAATGGCTACATCAAGCTTGATAAAAAAAAACACAAATATCATACTCCCCCAAAAATGCTAACCTCCCCTGTTATTGTAATGGTGCGATGATAGCATGTCTTGGGGGTAAGATATGTGTGTAACTTTCTCACTCATCATTATTCACGATTCATTCAGGATGATCTGTAATCATGGTAGCATCCACGTTAATGTAGAAGTGTTTAGAAACCTATTATATTCTTATTTACAATAAAAGTGACTCCAAACTGACACAATGCATTATTTACCATTCATTTCTATTGGGCACAAAATAATCGGAAACAACCAAAACAATCAGAAAATGCATCCAACAAATGTGTACACTCACAAGCTTGCTGTAGTCATTGTGTGCTGGGAATATGGGACCAGATACTTCACTTTTTACTACTTTAATACACATAAGTGAATTTGTCCCAACACTTTTCAAGATCACTGTAGGTTAGTAATGTGGAGTAACTACAACATTGTTGATCCATCCTCAGTTGTCTCCTGTCACAACCATTAAACTCTGGAACTGGTTTAAAGTCACCATTGGCCGCATGGTGAAATCGCCGAGAGGTTTCCTTCCTGTCCGGCCACTGAGTTAGGAAGGACACCTGTATATTTGTAGTGACTGGGTGTATTGATACACCATCTAAAGTGTCATTAAAACTTCACCATGCTCAAAGGGATATTCAATGTCAACTTTTGTTTTTTTACCCATCTACCAATTGGTGCCCTTCTTTGCAAGGCAAAAAACCTCTCTGGTCTTTGTGGTTGAATCTGTTTGAAATTCACTGCACCACTGAAGGACCATAGAGATAATTGTATATGTTGGGTACAGAGATAAGGTAGCCATTCAAAAATAATGTTAACACTATTATCACAAACAGAGTGAGTCAATGCAACTTATCATGTGACTTTGTTTTAGGCTTGCCATCACAAAGGGCTTGAATACTTTTTGCCTCAAGATACACTACATGACCAAAAGTATGTGGACACCTGCTCATTGAACATCTCATTCCAATATCATGGGCATTAATATGGAGTTGGTTCCCCCTTTGCTGCTACAACAGCCTCCACTCTTCTGGGAAATCTTTCCACTAGATGTAGGAACATTGCTGCTATAACAGCCTCCACACTTCTGGGAAGGCTGTCCACTAGATGTAGGAACATTGCTGCTATAACAGCCTCCACTCTTCTGGGAAGGCTATCCACTAGATGTAGGAACATTCCTGTGGGGACTTCTATTCAGCCACAAGAGAATTAGTGAGGTTGGTCACTGATGTTTAATGGTTAGGCCTGGCTCACTGTCAGCGTTCCAATTCATCCCAAAAGTGTTCAATGGGGTTGAGGTCAGGTCTCTGTGTTGGCCAGTCAAGTTCTTCCACAATAATCTCGGCAAACCATTTCAGATGGTGAAGCGTGATTCATCACTCCAGAGAATGTGTTTCCACTGCTCCAATGGTGGCTAGCTTTACACCACTCCAGCCGACGCTTGGCATTTGGCAATGTGATTTTAGGCTTGTGAGCGGCTGCTCGGCCATGGAAACCCATTTCATGAAGCTCCCGACAAACAGGTCTTGTGCTGCAGTTGCTTCCAGAGGCAGTATGGAACTCGTTAGTGAGTGTTACCACCGAAGACAGATGATTTTTACGTGCTACGCGTTTCAGCACCTGGTCCCGTTCTGTGAGCTTGTGTGGCCTGCCACTTTGCGGCTAAGCCGTTGTTGCTTCCTAGACGTTTCTACTTTACACTAACAGCACTTACAGTGTATTTCAGCTTTTCCTTTTTCATTCATTTGTAAAAACGTCTAAAACCATAATTCCACTTTGACATTATGGGTTATTGTGTGTAGGCCAGTGAGACCAAATCTAAATTAAATCCATTTTGAATTCAAGCTCCCTCCATCCCTCCCTCATCTCTCTTTCTTCCATGTTATAAAACACACCTGGTGTTTGACTAGCGCCGTGATTTACCCATCATGCCTCACTGTTGGTCCACTTAACCCCGACGAGACAAAATAATTGTCTCTGCTTAAATCCTTCTCTCTCGCACACACACTAAATCATATTAAAGCAGAGCTAGGTGTATGTCACTTCGGTTAATATATGACTCCTCCCCCTCTTCTTTAAATCCACTACATGATGATTTCCTGAGTGATGCAAAAAAACATCTAAGGCTGGCAAACGCGCGTGAAAGAGAAATGGAGTAAAAGCTATGGTCTGTTATAGTGTTGCTCATTAGGCTGAGGTATCCCTGCAAACTCAATCAATGGAGAGAACACAGGACAGGCTTTGAGAGCGAGAGCGAGAGAGAGGTCAGAGCCTTTCACAACATTGTCACCAGTCACAGGGGACAAACACAGCATATACTGTCTATCATAACCCCTTACGATGGATTCAACCTTCAACGTTTCAGAAAATATTAAATTACCAAATACTAGAAATCTGAATCTGTATGACTATGATATGAACATTTCTCTATTGAGTTAGAAATATGAATAGTTCACTTAAGGGGATAAAGAGAGAAAGAATGAATGAGAGAGAAACAGAGAGAGAGAGAAACAGAGAGAGAGAACAGAGAGAGAGAGAAACAGAGAGAGAAACAGAGAGAGAGAGAAACAGAGAAGAACGAGAGAGAGAGAAACAGAGGAGGAGAGAAACAGAGAGAGAGAGAGGAGAAACAGAGAGAGAGAGAAACAGAGAGAGAGAAACAGAGAGGAGAGAACAGAGAGAGAGAAACAGAGAGAGAGAGAAACAGAGAGAGAGAAACAGAGAGAGGAGAAACAGAGAGAGAGAAGAGAGAAGAAACAGAGAGAGAGAGAAACAGAGAGAGAAACAGAGAGAGAGAAACAGAGAGAGAGAGAAACAGAGAGAGAGAGAAACAGAGAGAGAAACAGAGAGAGAGAGAAACAGAGAGAGAGAAACAGAGAGAGAGAGAAACAGAGAGAGAAACAGAGAGGAAACAAAGAGAGAGAGGTTTTAGGGTGAGTCCTTGAGTAAGGGTAGTAGGACAGTCCTGTCCAGGAAGAAATAATCATATGATATACTATGTGGGATTGGTGCAGTGCTGTCCAGGGAAGAAATAATCATATGATAAACTATGTGGGATTGGTGCAGTGCTGTCGATCGATAAGAAGTAGATTACACCCATACAAGCCCTACCATCCTCCATTCCAGTGTCTAGTGTGTGTGTCCTAAGAGCTGTCTGCTTGTGTATATATCAGGAAATAATCCTGCAGCATCAGGAAATGTGAATTATTATGTGAATTATAATTAATGGACATTTTTGTAGGGGTTGTTCGGGCAAATCAAGTACAACATTTTAAAGTGGAAATTACAAACTTTAGAAGCCTTTTTAAACCTTGAATACTACAATTTATATTTCCTGCAGAGCAATAAAATACTATGTTAGAGTAATTAAGTTAGACGATCTGTCTAATGTCAGTTGTGTGTGCATACATGAGAAAGGTGCTACATAGAGTGGGCCAAAAAAGTATTTAGTCAGCCACCAATTGTGCAAGTTCTCCGACTTAAAAAGATGAGAGAGGCCTGTAATTTTCATCATAGATACACTTCAACTATGACAGACAAAATTTGAAAAAAAAATCCAGAAAATCATATTGTAGGATTTTTTATGAATTTATTTGCAAATTATGGTGGAAAATAAGTATTTGGTCAATAACAAAATTTTATCTCAATACTTTGTTATATGCCCTTTGTTGGCAATGACAGAGGTCAAACGATCTCCTCTAGAGCAGTGATGTTTTGGGGCTGTTGCTGGGCAACACGGACATTCAACCCCCTGAAAATATTTTCTATGGGGTTGAGATCTGGAGACTGGCTAGGCCACTCCAGTTGGTGGCTGACTGAATACTTTTTTGCCCCACTGTAGCTCAGGTGTTAGAGGTAGATTGTATGTGAGAGTGAGGTAAAAGGCAGGACAGTATAGCTGTATAAGTGTTGCTTCGATTAGAGAACGGGGTGCGACTTTATAGAAGGTGTGCTAAAGTGTGTGTGTGTGTGTGTGTGTAGCATGAATACAAGCTACCGCCACACTGAAAAGGCAATTAGACAACTAATGACTAACTTATTTGCATATTATGCCAACATGTAACTTCATCATTAGGTAGAAGAAAACCACTTAAGTGTAACAGCAGCATTTACAAAGCACTCGTTAGGGTCTGTACCAGTTGAGAGAGTTGCTGTGTGAGAGCTGTAAAGGTTTAAAGTGCACCTCTAATTAACACTAACTACCCAAACAACACGCAGTAAAATGTTCAACTCTGTACTAATGTAGAAGTCCAAATACAGCAGTAGGCACTTAAAGAGTCAATCTGGTTAACTGTGTGTGTGTATGTGCTGTTCGTGTGTTTCAGCCAGTTAAGTTGTGGTGCTGGACAGAGGCATGATGTATGAGTGCATGTGTTCTAAACAGCTAGCCTGCTGAAGGAAGCAGTCCGGGTAGGTGGGTGTTGAGTGACATGCCTAAAGGGCAGGGACCACTGTCGAATCCGTCATTGATTTCACGTCTACCTGAATCCTGGCAGAATGCGAGTATAAACTACAACTCTGGGATTTCACACAGATGGACAGACTGACTGAGTGGGAGGGAGGGAGTAGAAGAGTGGCCTTGTTATAAAGGTCTTAAACTAAAACTAAAAAAGTGTAAACAACATAATGGTAAGACCATGAACTTCATGAACTCACAACGGACACCAAACAGTGACTAGACCTCTTCTATAGGGATAGCTTTCAGCAGGGGAAGGAAATAAATAAATAAGGGACAAAATAAATAAATGAATAGTTTGCCTCTAGCCATCTCTCCATCCAATTTGTTCTTCGTTTTCCCTCTCCTTTCTCAGTCTCTCTTGTCCCTCTCTCTGTAGTTTCCATAGCAATTCCAAAGAGCAGATGAATTTCAATATCCCTAATGCCACTGGGAAGCATGGAAGTCTGCTCTGGAACCATTCAATCCTAGCACCAATTGATTCTCAAAGTGAAATAGCATTGTTAATACACACCGGAGTCCCATTGGAATCTAGGGCTTCCGTGATAGATACTCTGTAATAACTACATTATTGTTAGTAGTCACAACAGAGATGAGAGTTGTTCTAGAAGACAGAGAGAGGAGAAGAGTGTAGGCTCATTAATAATTCACCAGTCTTTCTAGCCCTCTGCTTTTTAAACAGACTGGCCTTTTCATCTATCCATGATATTATGGTTGAACAAATAATTTGGTCAGTTAGTTAATGCCACATTGAGTGCTGATCAAATCCTTTATAATTCAGAACCTGGCAAACAGTTTTCCCGCTTTTAATGAGAGACCCAAGGGCTTGTGAGCAGAGACTGTCTCCTGGGGGGATTTCATGTAGATGGCATTTGCAGTTATGCAAGTAGACCACAAATAATATCAGTGAAACCATTTAGTGCATAAGTCAAACCATTTAGTGCATAAGTCAAACCATTTAGTGCATAGGTCAAACTATTTAGTGCATAAGTCAAACCATTTGATGCATAAGTCAAACCATTTGATGCATAAGTCAAACCATTTGATGCATAAGTCAAACCATTGATGCATAAGTCAAACCATTTGATGCATAAGTCAAACCATTTGATGCATAAGTCAAACCATTTAGTGCGTAAGTCAAACCATTTAGTGCACAAGTCAAACCATTTAGTGCACAAGTCAAAACATTTGGAATATCTGCAAAATCGTTTAGACTATCAGTCAAAGAGATTTGAGTATTGGAAACTATCTCCTTGACACAACTGATGATACTTCCATCACATATAAAATACTTCAAAATACTATTTGTTAGATTAACTAGATTTTTTATCTTAAAGGTTTTTGTCAGTGTTTCACATGATTTTAATTGTGGTGACATTATTAAAGCATCACTATTGCTTGATAAAACTTCAGTTCTGAAATCCCTTATTAGCATTTCCCTTTTCTTTTTACCCCTCACTCCTTCCCTTTTCTCGAGGCTAGTCAGAGAAGCGGAAAGCTGGGTGACAGTGCCTCTGAGCGGAAGAGAGATGGGGATGTCACTTGTGGTTTAACATCCCTCTATAGATGGCTTCACTAATAGGTGGGGCGACTGAATCTGTACCCCTCTCACCCAAACCCTATCTGACAGTTTCTTGGCTGGAGACTGAGAAAGTGAGTCTAGTAGCCATTCTAGCACATCAATGGAGGGATGACATTTCATATTTGTTTATTTCTTGCCTTTCCTCTCCTCCTCAGGGTTAGGATCACAAGTCTTTTTCTACCACTACCTGTCAACAACAACACCACTGTCATGGCAAACCGGACTCATAGTCAGTCCAGGGAGGGTGGTAAGCAATCACAGAACATTCCAAAACATTCTGATGTGGCATGTATCACATCAGTGATCTAGCAAAGTCCTTCCCAGTGCTACTGCCACTATCTGACCTTTCCGATGCATTACAAAGTATACTATATATGATAAACAGGATGATGTGTTGAAAGACCCCGGGGATACCTGTCAGGCACCACACCCAAAGCTGGGTGTACACTACAAGATTTTGGCCAGGATTTAGCTGTCCAAGACAAGTTTTTGAGACCGGAGACAACATCCCCATGTTGTGGCCTACTCAGGGTGCGTGGCCATCACCGGCGCTCGTTTAATGTGAGCGGTTCAGAGACGCAATCTGAGGGCAACTGATTTTGTCTTTGAGCAGTCCCAGATGTCCCGGTATTTTCAAACATATCAGTACAAAATCTGCAATGCTCTTGTAGTGTGAGATGTGCAACGACAAGTTTTGAGAATGGTGACCAGCAATAGCCAATGAGAATCAACAGAGTAGAAGCCAGTGAAGTTATGACATTGTTTCGCATCACCCAGAATGTGACAACTCTCCAGCAGGAGCAATGACTACTACTAGTATGCGTTTGTACTTGCCTTTAACAAAAGCCAAAGTGTCAAATCGTTAAAGCTTTGAAGTTCACAAGCAACATTATTCAATAAAAAATGTGTGGATTTGGCTATTTCAGCCACACCTGTTACTGACAGGTGTATACAAATCGAGCACACTGCCATGCAATCTCCATAGACAACATTGGCAGTAGAATGGCCTCACTGAAGTGCTCAGTGACTTTCAACGTGGCACCATCATAGGATGCCACCTTTCTAGAAAAGACAGCTTGTCAAATTTCTGCCCTGCTAGCGCTGCCCCGGTCAACTGTAAGTGCTGTTATGTGAAGTGGAAACATCTAGGAGCAACAACGGCTCAGCCGAGATGTGGTAGGCCACACAAGCTCACAGAACTGGACTGCCGAGTGCTGAAGTGTGAGGCGTGTAAAAATCGTTGTTCATGCTTGCACACTCACTACCGAATTCCAAACGGTCTCTGGAAGCAACGTCAGCACAATAACTCTTCATCTGGAGCTTCGTGAAATGGGTTTCCATGGCCGAGCAGCCGCACACAAGTCTAAGATGCGCAATGCCAAGTGTCGGGCTGGAGTGGTGTAAAGCTCGCCGCCATTAGACTCTGGAGCAGTGGAAACGCCTTCTCTGGAATGATGAATCACGCTTCACCGTTTGGCAGTCGACGGACAAATCTGCCAGGAGATCGCTACCTGCCCCTATGCATAGTGCCAACTGTATTTGTATTTATAATGGATCCCCCTTAGCTGCTGCCAAGGCAGCAGCTACTCTTCCTGGGGTCCAGCAACATAAGAGCGTACAGTACAACATAAATACAGTTTAAAATACTACATGACATTACATCTCATAACACTTACCCAACACATTCAGTGTGTTGCCTCAGGCCACCACCACATACTTACAATACACTATCCATGTGCAGACTGTCTTATGTGCCTGTGTGCCTGTGTGTCTGTGTGTCTGTGCCTAAGTCTTTCCTGCTGTTCAATAAGGTGTATTTGTATCTGTTTTTTGCATCAGTTACCAGATGTGGAATAGAGTTCCATGTAGTCATGCCTGTATGTAGTACTGTGCACCTCCTATAGTCTGTTCTGGACTTAGGGACTGTGAAGAGACCTCTGGTGGCATGTCTTGTGGGGTATGCATGGGGTGTCTGAGCTGTGTGCTAGTAGTTTAAACAGACAGCTCAGTACATTCAGCATGTCAACACTTCTTACAAAAACAAGTAATGATGAAGTCAATATCTCCTCCACTTTGAACCATGAGAGATTGACATACATATTATTAATGCTAGCTCTCTGTGTACATGTTGCCCTCCTCTCCTGCCAGTCGTGCTGCCCTGTTCTGAGCCAATTATCATTCCCGAGGTCCCTCTGTGTCACCTGACCACAGGACTGAACAGTAGTCCATGTGCGACAAAACTAGGGTCTGTTGGACCTGCCATGTTGATAGTGTTATTAAGAAGGGAGAGCATCGCTTTATTATGGACAGATTTCTCCACATCTCCCCATTTCCACATTATTTATTACAAGATTTAGTTGAGATGGTTTAGTGAATGACTTATACCAAATACAATTGCATTTAGTTTGGTGGAGGATAATGGTCTGGGCTGTTTTCATGGTCAGGACTAGGCCCCTTAGTTCCAATGAAGGGAAATGTTAACGATACAGCATACAATGACATTCTTGACGATTCTGTGTTTCCAACTTTGTGGTAACAGTTTGTGGAAGGCCCTTTCCTGTTTCAACATGGCAATGCCCCCCCCGTGCACAAAGCGAGTTCCATACACAAATGGTTTGTCGAGATGGGTGTGGAAGAACTTGACTGGCCTGCATAACCTCTGGGATGAATTGGAATGCCGACTGCGAGTCAGTGCCCGACCTCACTAATGCTCTTGTGACTGAATGAAGTCCCTGCAGCAATGTTCCAACTTATAAAGGAAAGCCTTCCCAGATGGGTGGAGGCTGTTATAGCAGGAAAGGAGGGACCAACTCCTTATTAATGTCCATGACTTTAGAATGTGATGTTCAGCAAGTGTCCACATACTTTTGGTCATGTAGTGTATTTCAACTCTGTATGGCAAGTGTGAATGAATTTCTGAGTGGAAACGTTGAGGTTGCTTTGAGTCACAGCTCGTTGAAGACAACTATTGAGACAACGTTGGTATCAAGAATCCTCATGACCAAGTGAAGAATGTTGTACTGTGTGACATTGGTCTGTGCCACATTGTTTAGTGTGCGCACCACTAAGTTGGCAGGACAAAAAAGAATAAATAACCATAAGGAAAGACGGTTGCTTAATGCGAGAGGCTCAGCGGACGTTAGGATGTTGAAAGTCCTGTAGTGTCCACCCGGCTTAAACAAGAACATGGACTATTCAGCATTGATGGTTTACAGCTATAACTTGAAACATAACACAACTACTCTGATCCTTCAGTGAGAGGGCACCTAGAAGTGTACCCACATATCAGTACTTTCCCTTCCTCTGACCACCCCTTTACAGAGACTGAGACGACCTGTAAGGTGTGTAAACAATAGCTCTACTTTCATACCGCATTGCTTTAATCTCTCCAATCCTATCAGGCGCATGGAGAGAACTAAGAAGTAAGGGGACAAACTGTTTGGAATGGAATGCAGCCTCAAGCTGCAACCCACTACTCCCACCAACCTTCAGCATAAGACCTGGAAATAGAGCTGAAACAGGGCCCATACAGAAACACAATATGGCACTATAATACTCTGCTGCCAGAGGCTAAAATGGGGAAAACAATGAGTTGCCCTCCTCTCCTCCCAGCCGAGACACAACGTGCTGCTGAGGCCCGGACACATTTATAAAGGAGAGAGAGAGAGACCTAAAAGCAGCCGCCTAAAAGGAAGCGATTCCCAAACCTTCCATGACACAGCCATCACCTACAGAGAGATGAACCTGAAGAAGAGTCCCCTAAGCAGCTGGTCCTGGGGCTCTGTTCACAAACACCCAGGACAGCATCACAATTAGACCGAACCAAATCATGAGAAAACAAATAGATAATTGCTTGACACATTGGAAATAATTCACAAAAAAAACTGAGCAAAAAACAGAGCCGTAGGCAGACATGGCTCTCAAGAGAAGACAGGCTATGTGTCCACTGCCCTATAAAATGAGGTGGAAACTGAGCTGCACTTCCTAACCTCCTGCCAATGTATGACCATATTAGAGACTCATATCTCCCTCAGATTACAACAGACCCCACAAATAATTTGAAAACAAACCCAATTTTGATAACTCCCATATCTACTGGGTGAAATACCACAGTGTGCCATCACAGCAGCAATATTTGTGACCTGTTGCCACAAGAAAAGAGCAACCAGTGAAGAACAAACACCATTGTAAATAAAACCCATATTTATTTTCCTTAACAGTTTGCGCATCGTTACAACACTTTATATAGACATAATATGACATTTGAAATATATGTCCTTATTCGTTTGGAACTTGTGTGAGGGTAATATTTACTGTTCACTTTTATCATTTATTTCACTTTGTTTATGCATTTCACTTGCTTTGGCAAGGGACAATTCTCTGAGCAGAGCAAAGGGACAATTCTCTGAGCAGAGCAAAGGGACAATTCTCTGAGCGGAGCAAAGGGACAATTCTCTGAGCGGAGCTAAGGGACAATTCTCTGAGCGGAGCTAAGGACAATTCTCTGAGCGGAGCAAAGGGACAATTCTCTGAGCAGAGCTAAGGGACAATTCTCTGAGCGGAGCTAAGGGACAATTCTCTGAGCGGAGCAAAGGGACAATTCTGAGCGGCAGCAAAGGGACAATTCTCTGAGCGGAGCTAAGGGACAATTTCTGAGCAGAGCAAAGGGACAATTCTCTGAGCGGAGCAAAGGGACAATTCTCTGAGCGGAGCTAAGGGACAATTCTCTGAGCGGAGCTAAGGGACAATTCTCTGAGCGGAGCAAAGGGACAATTCTCTGAGCAGAGCTAAGGGACAATTCTCTGAGCGGAGCAAAGGGACAATTCTCTGAGCAGAGCTAAGGGACAATTCTCTGAGCAGAGCTAAGGGACAATTCTCTGAGCGGAGCAAAGGGACAATTCTCTGAGCAGAGCTAAGGGACAATTCTCTGAGCAGAGCAAAGGGACAATTCTCTGAGTGGAGCAAAGGGACAATTCTCTGAGTGGAGCAAAGGGACAATTCTCTGAGTGGAGCAAAGGGACAATTCTCTGAGTGGAGCAAAGGGACAATTCTCTGAGTGGAGCAAAGGGACAATTCTCTGAGTGGAGCAAAGGGACAATTCTCTGAGTGGAGCAAAGGGACAATTCTCTGAGTGGAGCAAAGGGACAATTCTCTGAGTGGAGCAAAGGGACAATTCTCTGAGTGGAGCAAAGGGACAATTCTCTGAGTGGAGCAAAGGGACAATTCTCTGAGTGGAGCAAAGGGACAATTCTCTGAGTGGAGCAAAGGGACAATTCTCTGAGTGGAGCAAAGGGACTCAGAGAAATAGGCGGAAAGTTGGTTAGTTTGAGAGAGTTCAATGTAGCAAGAATTTTCTACAGCTATACCCTCCAGGGCTCCTGAGTAACGAAAGCATCAGAAAGTAGACGGGGAATGTGAGAATTAGATAAAATAAAGAGAGAGCGCGAGTGAATGACAGAGGGTGTGTGTGTATGTCCCTGCAGTGAAGAGAGTGGATTTACAATGTTTCTGAGCATCTCAGATTGATGCTCTCCACTGGGGAGACAGCTCCATGAATTACTACTAACAACTCTGTCCTGTCTTACACACACACACACACACACACACACACACACACACACACACACACACGATATAACATAAATACTGGACACCACACACACACGCTGTACAGAGACAAAACACACTCCAATGCACTCTCACTAGAGTAAGAGATCTGACACTTAAGCCTTGTACACATATTTGCAACCATCTACAAACAGTCTGTTCACACTCAGACTGGCTGGAAGCCCTGTCCCAGTTGTTTCGGGGTGACCTGGGCCTCATTTATAAACGTTGCGTACACACAAAATATGCCCCAAAACATGCGCAGACCAGTTTTCACACAAAAGTTGGCATTTTTTTAAACTGAACATGAGAATGTACTTATCCTCCCGCAAACATTAGACCATACGTATGCACAGTCTCTAGTGGATGAAGTAACGCATTGAAAGAAAGCAGAAGTAGCCTTGTCCAAATGGGGAATACATGATGGCACTCATTCACAACCAAAAAACTAGTAGCTAATATATATATATTGCTGAATATAAATTCCTTACCTTTTCTGGCCATGATAAGTTCCTATTCCCGAAGAAGCCATACAACAAATTACCAGGCGCATCTGTCATTTATTTGGGCCCATTAGATACGCTATTATCATTTCTGAAAGGGACCACGATGTATGACATTCAGTAGAATCTAACAGGTGAACAGACCATTGATCTTTGCATTGAAGTGTGTACCACTATTTGCAGGTCTACTGTAGTTATAAAAAAAATATTCTGAGTAGAATATGTTTCAGAATCCGTGGGCAGTTTCTCCCAGGTTATGGGAAAAGTCAATGAAAAACATCATTGAATTCAAACGATCTGTTTACAGGTCCACAACAATTTATAATTGTTTTTGTCTTTCAGAAACGGTCAGATACAGCAAATGTCACACAAAGAAAATTACATTCTGCCAACACCTCCAAAGATATTTGATTAAATTGGCCATTGCTATTTCCTTTAGATACTATCTTGGCCTAATCCCAATACTTAGTATACAGCAAATGGCCGTTGTTGTCACCATAAAAGGTGAATGGAGGGAGTTTTTCAGGTGGAGTGATAGTGTTGGTCATACACTCCCAGTGTTACGACAGGTCTGATTCATAACAAAAAACATGCAAATGTAAGGTGTGCACAAAGTTAACAAACCTCTATATTTTGGTACATGTGCAGTCTTTTCAGAAATAATGCACCCAGATATTGAGTGTAAAATGTACACAACAGCTATAAATGAGGCCCGGGTCCCATGTTCTGCATTGTGCTCTATCCTATACCCATCATCCCAGCAGCTCTATTTATATCCCTCTGTAGCACATGTCCTGGCACACAGCGCCATGGTGAATGGGTGATTGACAGAGCAATCGACGAGCAAGCTTGATCCGCCTAACTCCCTCCCCCCCCTCCCTCACCAGTGTGGCACTCCGCTTTTCAGACATTCAGTCTCCTCACATTGGCTCCCAGACACTGCGTGCGTGCGTGTATGCGTTCGTCCGTCCATCCGTGAGTGAGTGAGTGAGTGAGTATAACTCTACTGGGAGTCTGCCATGGCCCAATGTTCCTTTGGTAGGTGACTCCTCAAATACTGGGATGAGGGATATAGGGCCACACTCAGACACACTGCTCACATTCTTCTCTACCGTGGGTGTTTTCAAGGGCACTTCCTCCAAGTCTCTGGACGATTATCTCATTACTGTCAATAAAGTTATCTAATTGGGGCTCTAAATTAATAGATTAGCTTAGTCATTACAAGTGATACCCTATTAAAGGGTTTGGGGGATGTGTTGTTTGCATGTTGGTTGGTTCTTCTATCCTTGTGGGGACCACAAACAATGACAATTCTCCCCCGTGGGGACATTTCCCACGTCTCCATGAGGACAATGGCTATTTTAAGGTCAGGGGTTAGAGTTAATGTCACAATTAGGGTTAGGGTAAGGGGTTAGTGATTAGGTTTAGGAGTTAGGTTTAGGGTTTGGTTTAGGGCTACGGGTTAAGGTTAGGGTTATGGTAAGGGTTTGGTTTAGGGGTTAGGGAAAAAGGATTTTGAATGGAAATAAATGTTAGGTCCCCACGAGGATAGAAAAACATGTGTGTGTGACTGTGGCGTTTGACGTGGTGTTCACTCACCCTGGTCCATTCTTCAGGGTTAATGTGTTTATGGGGAAATCATTACCCCCTTGAACCTCACATGCCTTCAGAAACTATACCTACAGTCTGAATTAAAATTGAATACATTTTTGTCACTGGCCAACAAAAACAATACTGCATAATGGGAAAGTGGATGTCTTAGAAATTTACAAATTAATTAAAAATTAAAAGCTGAAATGTCTTGAGTCAGTACTCAACCCCTTTATTATAAAACCCTAAATATGTTCAGGAGTAAAAATGTGCTTAACAAGCTTAAGTCACAACACACCAAGAGGGCACGACAACATATATTCCCCCTCAGGAGACTGAAAAGATTTGTCATGGGTCCCCAGATCCTCAAAACGTTCTACAGCTGCACCATCGAGAGCATCCTGACTGGTTGCATCACCGCCTGGTATGGCAACTGCTTGGCATCTGACCGTAAGGCGCTACAGAGGGTAGTGTGTACGAACCAGTGCATCACTGGGGCCAAGCTTCCTGCCATCCAGGACCTATACAACCAGGCGGTGTCAGAGGAAGGCCCAAATAATTGTCAAACTCCAGTCAACCAAGTCATAGACTG
>NC_034194.2:25118495-25138974 GCF_002021735.2 Oncorhynchus kisutch | reverse complement strand
ATACATGTTTACTATCACGCTTCCCCATAACACATGTTTATTCATTATCTAGAAAGCCCTTGACTATGGGAACTAGAAACAGTAGGATTTGAGAAAAGCAGAGCCTTCAGAAAGTATTCATACCCCTTTTGATTTTTATTTGGTTGTGTTACAGCCTGAAATCAAAATGGATTAAATATCTATTTTTTTCTAATCCATTTAGACACAATGCCCCATAATGACAAAGTGAAAACATACAAAAAGGTTTGAAATGTATTGAAAATGAAAAACAGAAATATCTAATTGACATAAGTATTCATACCCTGAGTCAATACATGTTAGAATCACCTTTGGCAGCTATTACAGCTGTGAGCCATTCTGGGTACATCTCTAAGAGCTTTGCACACCTGGATTATACAATATTTGCACATTAATATTTTTAAAATTCTTCAAGCTCTGTCAAGTTGGTAGTTGATGATTCCTCGACAGCCATTTTCAAGTATTGCCATAGATTCTAAAGCCGGTTTAAGTCAAAACTATAACTAGGCCACTCAGGAACATACAATATTGTCTTGCTAAGCAACTCCAGTGTAGATTTGGCTTCGTGTTTTAGGTAATTGTCCTGCTAAAAGGTGAATTTGTCTCCCAGTGTCTGCTGGAAAGCAGACAGAACCAAGTTTTCCCTCTAGGGATTGTGCCTGTGTTTAGCTCTATTCAGTTGATTCAACTCTTTCATTCAACTCCCTAGTCCTTCCAAAGACAAGCATACCCATAACTTGATCCATCATGCTTGGTATGATGTGATGTGTGTTGTGTTTCCCCAAACATAACCCTTTGTATACAGGACATAATACAATTTTTTCCCCAGGTTTTACTTTAGTGCCTTTTATTGCAAACATGGTTTTGGAATATTTGTATTGTGTACAGGCTTCCTTCTGTTCACTCTGTAATGTACAGTGAGCTCTAAAGTATTTGGGACTGTGACACACTTGTTGTTGTTTTGTCTCTGTACTCCAGCCCTTTGGATTTGAAATGATAAAATGCCTACAAGGTTAAAGTGCAGACTTCATTTCAGACCATTTTCATGCATTACAGTACTTTTTGTAAATAGTTCCCCCCCATTTTAGGGAGCCAAAAGTATTGGGACAAATGTGTATGTGTATTAAAGTAGTAAAATGTAAGCATTTGGTCCCATATTCACAGAATACAATGGCTACATCAAGCTTGATAAAAAAAAACACAATATCATACTCCCCCAAAAATGCTAACCTCCCCTGTTATTGTAATGGTGCGATGATAGCATGTCTTGGGGGTAAGATATGGTGTAACTTTCTCACTCATCATTATTTCACGATTCATTCAGGATGATCTGTAATCATGGTAGCATCCACGTTAATGTAGAAGTGTTTAGAAACCTATTATATTCTTATTTACAATAAAAGTGACTCCAAACTGACACAATGCATTATTTACCATTCATTTCTATTGGGCACAAAATAATCGGAAACAACCAAAACAATCAGAAAATGCATCCAACAAATGTGTACACTCACAAGCTTGCTGTAGTCATTGTGTGCTGGGAATATGGGACCAGATACTTCACTTTTTACTACTTTAATACACATAAGTGAATTTGTCCCAACACTTTTCAAGATCACTGTAGGTTAGTAATGTGGAGTAACTACAACATTGTTGATCCATCCCTCAGTTGTCTCCTGTCACAACCATTAAACTCTGGAACTGGTTTAAAGTCACCATTGGCCGCATGGTGAAATCGCCCGAGAGGTTTCCTTCCTGTCCGGCCACTGAGTTAGGAAGGACACCTGTATATTTGTAGTGACTGGGTGTATTGATACACCATCTAAAGTGTCATTAAAACTTCACCATGCTCAAAGGATATTCAATGTCAACTTTTGTTTTTTTACCCATCTACCAATTGGTGCCCTTCTTTGCAAGGCAAAAAACCTCTCTGGTCTTTGTGGTTGAATCTGTTTGAAATTCACTGCACCACTGAAGGACCATAGAGATAATTGTATATGTTGGGTACAGAGATAAGGTAGCCATTCAAAAATAATGTTAACACTATTATCACAAACAGAGTGAGTCAATGCAACTTATCATGTGACTTTGTTTTAGGCTTGCCATCACAAAGGGCTTGAATACTTTTTGCCTCAAGATACACTACATGACCAAAAGTATGTGGACACCTGCTCATTGAACATCTCATTCCAATATCATGGGCATTAATATGGAGTTGGTTCCCCCTTTGCTGCTACAACAGCCTCCACTCTTCTGGGAAATCTTTCCACTAGATGTAGGAACATTGCTGCTATAACAGCCTCCACACTTCTGGGAAGGCTGTCCACTAGATGTAGGAACATTGCTGCTATAACAGCCTCCACTCTTCTGGGAAGGCTATCCACTAGATGTAGGAACATTCCTGTGGGGACTTCTATTCAGCCACAAGAGAATTAGTGAGGTTGGTCACTGATGTTTAATGGTTAGGCCTGGCTCACTGTCAGCGTTCCAATTCATCCCAAAAGTGTTCAATGGGGTTGAGGTCAGGTCTCTGTGTTGGCCAGTCAAGTTCTTCCACAATAATCTCGGCAAACCATTTCAGATGGTGAAGCGTGATTCATCACTCCAGAGAATGTGTTTCCACTGCTCCAATGGTGGCTAGCTTTACACCACTCCAGCCGACGCTTGGCATTTGGCAATGTGATTTTAGGCTTGTGAGCGGCTGCTCGGCCATGGAAACCCATTTCATGAAGCTCCCGACAAACAGGTCTTGTGCTGCAGTTGCTTCCAGAGGCAGTATGGAACTCGTTAGTGAGTGTTACCACCGAAGACAGATGATTTTTACGTGCTACGCGTTTCAGCACCTGGTCCCGTTCTGTGAGCTTGTGTGGCCTGCCACTTTGCGGCTAAGCCGTTGTTGCTTCCTAGACGTTTCTACTTTACACTAACAGCACTTACAGTGTATTTCAGCTTTTCCTTTTTCATTCATTTGTAAAAACGTCTAAAACCATAATTCCACTTTGACATTATGGGTTATTGTGTGTAGGCCAGTGAGACCAAATCTAAATTAAATCCATTTTGAATTCAAGCTCCCTCCATCCCTCCCTCATCTCTCTTTCTTCCATGTTATAAAACACACCTGGTGTTTGACTAGCGCCGTGATTTACCCATCATGCCTCACTGTTGGTCCACTTAACCCCGACGAGACAAAATAATTGTCTCTGCTTAAATCCTTCTCTCTCGCACACACACTAAATCATATTAAAGCAGAGCTAGGTGTATGTCACTTCGGTTAATATATGACTCCTCCCCCTCTTCTTTAAATCCACTACATGATGATTTCCTGAGTGATGCAAAAAAACATCTAAGGCTGGCAAACGCGCGTGAAAGAGAAATGGAGTAAAAGCTATGGTCTGTTATAGTGTTGCTCATTAGGCTGAGGTATCCCTGCAAACTCAATCAATGGAGAGAACACAGGACAGGCTTTGAGAGCGAGAGCGAGAGAGAGGTCAGAGCCTTTCACAACATTGTCACCAGTCACAGGGGACAAACACAGCATATACTGTCTATCATAACCCCTTACGATGGATTCAACCTTCAACGTTTCAGAAAATATTAAATACCAAATACCTAGAAATCTGAATCTGTATGACTATGATATGAACATTTCTCTATTGAGTTAGAAATATGAATAGTTCACTTAAGGGGATAAAGAGAGAAAGAATGAATGAGAGAGAAACAGAGAGAGAGAGAAACGAGAGAGAGAAACAGAGAGAGAGAGAAACAGAGAGAGAAACAGAGAGAGAGAGAAACAGAGAGAGAAACAGAGAGAGAGAGAAACAGAGAGAGAGAAACAGAGAGAGAGAGAAACAGAGAGAGAGAGAAACAGAGAGAGAGAAACAGAGAGAGAGAGAAACAGAGAGAGAGAAACAGAGAGAGAGAAACAGAGAGAGAGAAACAGAGAGAGAAACAGAGAGAGAGAAACAGAGAGAGAGAGAAACAGAGAGAGAAACAGAGAGAGAGAAACAGAGAGAGAGAGAAACAGAGAGAGAGAGAAACAGAGAGAGAAACAGAGAGAGAGAGAAACAGAGAGAGAGAAACAGAGAGAGAGAGAAACAGAGAGAGAAACAGAGAGAGAAACAAAGAGAGAGAGGTTTTAGGGTGAGTCCTTGAGTAAGGGTAGTAGGACAGTCCTGTCCAGGAAGAAATAATCATATGATATACTATGTGGGATTGGTGCAGTGCTGTCCAGGGAAGAAATAATCATATGATAAACTATGTGGGATTGGTGCAGTGCTGTCGATCGATAAGAAGTAGATTACACCCATACAAGCCCTACCATCCTCCATTCCAGTGTCTAGTGTGTGTGTCCTAAGAGCTGTCTGCTTGTGTATATATCAGGAAAATAATCCTGCAGCATCAGGAAATGTGAATTATTATGTGAATTATAATTAATGGACATTTTTGTAGGGGTTGTTCGGGCAAATCAAGTACAACATTTTAAAGTGGAAATTACAAACTTTAGAAGCCTTTTTAAAACCTTGAATACTACAATTTATATTTCCTGCAGAGCAATAAAATACTATGTTAGAGTAATTAAGTTAGACGATCTGTCTAATGTCAGTTGTGTGTGCATACATGAGAAAGGTGCTACATAGAGTGGGCCAAAAAAGTATTTAGTCAGCCACCAATTGTGCAAGTTCTCCGACTTAAAAAGATGAGAGAGGCCTGTAATTTTCATCATAGATACACTTCAACTATGACAGACAAAATTTGAAAAAAAATCCAGAAAATCATATTGTAGGATTTTTTATGAATTTATTTGCAAATTATGGTGGAAAATAAGTATTTGGTCAATAACAAAATTTTATCTCAATACTTTGTTATATGCCCTTTGTTGGCAATGACAGAGGTCAAACGATCTCCTCTAGAGCAGTGATGTTTTGGGGCTGTTGCTGGGCAACACGGACATTCAACCCCCTGAAAATATTTTCTATGGGGTTGAGATCTGGAGACTGGCTAGGCCACTCCAGTTGGTGGCTGACTGAATACTTTTTTGCCCCACTGTAGCTCAGGTGTTAGAGGTAGATTGTATGTGAGAGTGAGGTAAAAGGCAGGACAGTATAGCTGTATAAGTGTTGCTTCGATTAGAGAACGGGGTGCGACTTTATAGAAGGTGTGCTAAAGTGTGTGTGTGTGTGTGTGTGTAGCATGAATACAAGCTACCGCCACACTGAAAAAGGCAATTAGACAACTAATGACTAACTTATTTGCATATTATGCCAACATGTAACTTCATCATTAGGTAGAAGAAAACCACTTAAGTGTAACAGCAGCATTTACAAAGCACTCGTTAGGGTCTGTACCAGTTGAGAGAGTTGCTGTGTGAGAGCTGTAAAGGTTTAAAGTGCACCTCTAATTAACACTAACTACCCAAACAACACGCAGTAAAATGTTCAACTCTGTACTAATGTAGAAGTCCAAATACAGCAGTAGGCACTTAAAGAGTCAATCTGGTTAACTGTGTGTGTGTATGTGCTGTTCGTGTGTTTCAGCCAGTTAAGTTGTGGTGCTGGACAGAGGCATGATGTATGAGTGCATGTGTTCTAAACAGCTAGCCTGCTGAAGGAAGCAGTCCGGGTAGGTGGGTGTTGAGTGACATGCCTAAAGGGCAGGGACCACTGTCGAATCCGTCATTGATTTCACGTCTACCTGAATCCTGGCAGAATGCGAGTATAAACTACAACTCTGGGATTTCACACAGATGGACAGACTGACTGAGTGGGAGGGAGGGAGTAGAAGAGTGGCCTTGTTATAAAGGTCTTAAACTAAAACTAAAAAAGTGTAAACAACATAATGGTAAGACCATGAACTTCATGAACTCACAACGGACACCAAACAGTGACTAGACCTCTTCTATAGGGATAGCTTTCAGCAGGGGAAGGAAATAAATAAATAAGGGACAAAATAAATAAATGAATAGTTTGCCTCTAGCCATCTCTCCATCCAATTTGTTCTTCGTTTTCCCTCTCCTTTCTCAGTCTCTCTTGTCCCTCTCTCTGTAGTTTCCATAGCAATTCCAAAGAGCAGATGAATTCAATATCCCTAATGCCACTGGGAAGCATGGAAGTCTGCTCTGGAACCATTCAATCCTAGCACCAATTGATTCTCAAAGTGAAATAGCATTGTTAATACACACCGGAGTCCCATTGGAATCTAGGGCTTCCGTGATAGATACTCTGTAATAACTACATTATTGTTAGTAGTCACAACAGAGATGAGAGTTGTTCTAGAAGACAGAGAGAGGAGAAGAGTGTAGGCTCATTAATAATTCACCAGTCTTTCTAGCCCTCTGCTTTTTAAACAGACTGGCCTTTTCATCTATCCATGATATTATGGTTGAACAAATAATTTGGTCAGTTAGTTAATGCCACATTGAGTGCTGATCAAATCCTTTATAATTCAGAACCTGGCAAACAGTTTTCCCGCTTTTAATGAGAGACCCAAGGGCTTGTGAGCAGAGACTGTCTCCTGGGGGGATTTCATGTAGATGGCATTTGCAGTTATGCAAGTAGACCACAAATAATATCAGTGAAACCATTTAGTGCATAAGTCAAACCATTTAGTGCATAAGTCAAACCATTTAGTGCATAGGTCAAACTATTTAGTGCATAAGTCAAACCATTTGATGCATAAGTCAAACCATTTGATGCATAAGTCAAACCATTTGATGCATAAGTCAAACCATTTGATGCATAAGTCAAACCATTTGATGCATAAGTCAAACCATTTGATGCATAAGTCAAACCATTTAGTGCGTAAGTCAAACCATTTAGTGCACAAGTCAAACCATTTAGTGCACAAGTCAAAACATTTGGAATATCTGCAAAATCGTTTAGACTATCAGTCAAAAGAGATTTGAGTATTGGAAACTATCTCCTTGACACAACTGATGATACTTCCATCACATATAAAATACTTCAAAATACTATTTGTTAGATTAACTAGATTTTTTATCTTAAAGGTTTTTGTCAGTGTTTCACATGATTTTAATTGTGGTGACATTATTAAAGCATCACTATTGCTTGATAAAACTTCAGTTCTGAAATCCCTTATTAGCATTTCCCTTTTCTTTTTACCCCTCACTCCTTCCCTTTTCTCGAGGCTAGTCAGAGAAGCGGAAAGCTGGGTGACAGTGCCTCTGAGCGGAAGAGAGATGGGGATGTCACTTGTGGTTTAACATCCCTCTATAGATGGCTTCACTAATAGGTGGGGCGACTGAATCTGTACCCCTCTCACCCAAACCCTATCTGACAGTTTCTTGGCTGGAGACTGAGAAAGTGAGTCTAGTAGCCATTCTAGCACATCAATGGAGGGATGACATTTCATATTTGTTTATTTCTTGCCTTTCCTCTCCTCCTCAGGGTTAGGATCACAAGTCTTTTTCTACCACTACCTGTCAACAACAACACCACTGTCATGGCAACCGGACTCATAGTCAGTCCAGGGAGGGTGGTAAGCAATCACAGAACATTCCAAAACATTCTGATGTGGCATGTATCACATCAGTGATCTAGCAAAGTCCTTCCCAGTGCTACTGCCACTATCTGACCTTTCCGATGCATTACAAAGTATACTATATATGATAAACAGGATGATGTGTTGAAAGACCCCGGGGATACCTGTCAGGCACCACACCCAAAGCTGGGTGTACACTACAAGATTTTGGCCAGGATTTAGCTGTCCAAGACAAGTTTTTGAGACCGGAGACAACATCCCCATGTTGTGGCCTACTCAGGGTGCGTGGCCATCACCGGCGCTCGTTTAATGTGAGCGGTTCAGAGACGCAATCTGAGGGCAACTGATTTTGTCTTTGAGCAGTCCCAGATGTCCCGGTATTTTCAAACATATCAGTACAAAATCTGCAATGCTCTTGTAGTGTGAGATGTGCAACGACAAGTTTTGAGAATGGTGACCAGCAATAGCCAATGAGAAATCAACAGAGTAGAAGCCAGTGAAGTTATGACATTGTTTCGCATCACCCAGAATGTGACAACTCTCCAGCAGGAGCAATGACTACTACTAGTATGCGTTTGTACTTGCCTTTAACAAAAGCCAAAGTGTCAAATCGTTAAAGCTTTGAAGTTCACAAGCAACATTATTCAATAAAAAATGTGTGGATTTGGCTATTTCAGCCACACCTGTTACTGACAGGTGTATACAAATCCGAGCACACTGCCATGCAATCTCCATAGACAACATTGGCAGTAGAATGGCCTCACTGAAGTGCTCAGTGACTTTCAACGTGGCACCATCATAGGATGCCACCTTTCTAGAAAAGACAGCTTGTCAAATTTCTGCCCTGCTAGCGCTGCCCCGGTCAACTGTAAGTGCTGTTATTGTGAAGTGGAAACATCTAGGAGCAACAACGGCTCAGCCGAGATGTGGTAGGCCACACAAGCTCACAGAACTGGACTGCCGAGTGCTGAAGTGTGAGGCGTGTAAAAATCGTTGTTCATGCTTGCACACTCACTACCGAATTCCAAACGGTCTCTGGAAGCAACGTCAGCACAATAACTCTTCATCTGGAGCTTCGTGAAATGGGTTTCCATGGCCGAGCAGCCGCACACAAGTCTAAGATGCGCAATGCCAAGTGTCGGCTGGAGTGGTGTAAAGCTCGCCGCCATTAGACTCTGGAGCAGTGGAAACGCCTTCTCTGGAATGATGAATCACGCTTCACCGTTTGGCAGTCCGACGGACAAATCTGCCAGGAGATCGCTACCTGCCCCTATGCATAGTGCCAACTGTATTTGTATTTATAATGGATCCCCCTTAGCTTCTGCCAAGGCAGCAGCTACTCTTCCTGGGGTCCAGCAACATAAGAGCGTACAGTACAACATAAATACAGTTTAAAATACTACATGACATTACATCTCATAACACCTTACCCAACACATTCAGTGTGTTGCCTCAGGCCACCACCACATACTTACAATACACTATCCATGTGCAGACTGTCTTATGTGCCTGTGTGCCTGTGTGTCTGTGTGTCTGTGCCTAAGTCTTTCCTGCTGTTCAATAAGGTGTATTTGTATCTGTTTTTTTGCATCAGTTACCAGATGTGGAATAGAGTTCCATGTAGTCATGCCTGTATGTAGTACTGTGCACCTCCTATAGTCTGTTCTGGACTTAGGGACTGTGAAGAGACCTCTGGTGGCATGTCTTGTGGGGTATGCATGGGTGTCTGAGCTGTGTGCTAGTAGTTTAAACAGACAGCTCAGTACATTCAGCATGTCAACACTTCTTACAAAAACAAGTAATGATGAAGTCAATATCTCCTCCACTTTGAACCATGAGAGATTGACATACATATTATTAATGCTAGCTCTCTGTGTACATGTTGCCCTCCTCTCCTGCCAGTCGTGCTGCCCTGTTCTGAGCCAATTATCATTTCCCGAGGTCCCTCTGTGTCACCTGACCACAGGACTGAACAGTAGTCCATGTGCGACAAAACTAGGGTCTGTTGGACCTGCCATGTTGATAGTGTTATTAAGAAGGGAGAGC
The DNA here is from genome assembly GCF_002021735.2 of Oncorhynchus kisutch. Lineage (NCBI taxonomy): Eukaryota > Metazoa > Chordata > Actinopteri > Salmoniformes > Salmonidae > Oncorhynchus > Oncorhynchus kisutch. The sequence goes on along the minus strand of NC_034194.2, from coordinate 25,129,413 downwards.
ATCGCTTTATTATGGACAGATTTCTCCACATCTCCCCATTTCCACATTATTTATTACAAGATTTAGTTGAGATGGTTTAGTGAATGACTTATACCAAATACAATGCATTTAGTTTGGTGGAGGATAATGGTCTGGGCTGTTTTTCATGGTCAGGACTAGGCCCCTTAGTTCCAATGAAGGGAAATGTTAACGATACAGCATACAATGACATTCTTGACGATTCTGTGTTTCCAACTTTGTGGTAACAGTTTGTGGAAGGCCCTTTCCTGTTTCAACATGGCAATGCCCCCGTGCACAAAGCGAGTTCCATACACAAATGGTTTGTCGAGATGGGTGTGGAAGAACTTGACTGGCCTGCATAACCTCTGGGATGAATTGGAATGCCGACTGCGAGTCAGTGCCCGACCTCACTAATGCTCTTGTGACTGAATGAAGTCCCTGCAGCAATGTTCCAACTTATAAAGGAAAGCCTTCCCAGATGGGTGGAGGCTGTTATAGCAGGAAAGGAGGGACCAACTCCTTATTAATGTCCATGACTTTAGAATGTGATGTTCAGCAAGTGTCCACATACTTTTGGTCATGTAGTGTATTTCAACTCTGTATGGCAAGTGTGAATGAATTTCTGAGTGGAAACGTTTGAGGTTGCTTTGAGTCACAGCTCGTTGAGACAACTATTGAGACAACGTTGGTATCAAGAATCCTCATGACCAAGTGAAGAATGTTGTACTGTGTGACATTGGTCTGTGCCACATTGTTTAGTGTGCGCACCACTAAGTTGGCAGGACAAAAAAGAATAAATAACCATAAGGAAAGACGGTTGCTTAATGCGAGAGGCTCAGCGACGTTAGGATGTTGAAAGTCCTGTAGTGTCCACCCGGCTTAAACAAGAACATGGACTATTCAGGCATTGATGGTTACAGCTATAACTTGAAACAATAACACAACTACTCTGATCCTTCAGTGGAGAGGGCACCTAGAAGTGTACCCACATATCAGTACTTTCCCTTCCTCTGACCACCCCTTTACAGAGACTGAGACGACCTGTAAGGTGTGTAAACAATAGCTCTACTTTCATACCGCATTGCTTTAATCTCTCCAATCCTATCAGGCGCATGGAGAGAACTAAGAAGTAAGGGGACAACTGTTTGGAATGGAATGCAGCCTCAAGCTGCAACCCACTACTCCCACCAACCTTCAGCATAAGACCTGGAAATAGAGCTGAAACAGGGCCCATACAGAAACACAATATGGCACTATAATACTCTGCTGCCAGAGGCTAAAATGGGAAAACAATGAGTTGCCCTCCTCTCCTCCCAGCCGAGACACAACGTGCTGCTGAGGCCCAGACACATTTATAAAGGAGAGAGAGAGAGACCTAAAAGCAGCCGCCTAAAAGGAAGCGATTCCCAAACCTTCCATGACACAGCCATCACCTACAGAGAGATGAACCTGAAGAAGAGTCCCCTAAGCAAGCTGGTCCTGGGGCTCTGTTCACAAACACCCCAGGACAGCATCACAATTAGACCGAACCAAATCATGAGAAAACAAATAGATAATTGCTTGACACATTGGAAATAATTCACAAAAAAACTGAGCAAAAAACAGAGCCGTAGGCAGACATGGCTCTCAAGAGAAGACAGGCTATGTGTCCACTGCCCATAAAATGAGGTGGAAACTGAGCTGCACTTCCTAACCTCCTGCCAAATGTATGACCATATTAGAGACTCATATCTCCCTCAGATTACACAGACCCACAAATAATTTGAAAACAAACCCAATTTTGATAAACTCCCATATCTACTGGGTGAAATACCACAGTGTGCCATCACAGCAGCAATATTTGTGACCTGTTGCCACAAGAAAAGAGCAACCAGTGAAGAACAAACACCATTGTAAATAAAACCCATATTTATTTTCCTTAACAGTTTGCGCATCGTTACAACACTTTATATAGACATAATATGACATTTGAAATATATGTCCTTATTCGTTTGGAACTTGTGTGAGGGTAATATTTACTGTTCACTTTTTATCATTTATTTCACTTTTGTTTATGCATTTCACTTGCTTTGGCAAGGGACAATTCTCTGAGCAGAGCAAAGGGACAATTCTCTGAGCAGAGCAAAGGGACAATTCTCTGAGCGGAGCAAAGGGACAATTCTCTGAGCGGAGCTAAGGGACAATTCTCTGAGCGGAGCTAAGGGACAATTCTCTGAGCGGAGCAAAGGGACAATTCTCTGAGCAGAGCTAAGGGACAATTCTCTGAGCGGAGCTAAGGGACAATTCTCTGAGCGGAGCAAAGGGACAATTCTCTGAGCGGAGCAAAGGGACAATTCTCTGAGCGGAGCTAAGGGACAATTTTCTGAGCAGAGCAAAGGGACAATTCTCTGAGCGGAGCAAAGGGACAATTCTCTGAGCGGAGCTAAGGGACAATTCTCTGAGCGGAGCTAAGGGACAATTCTCTGAGCGGAGCAAAGGGACAATTCTCTGAGCAGAGCTAAGGGACAATTCTCTGAGCGGAGCAAAGGGACAATTCTCTGAGCAGAGCTAAGGGACAATTCTCTGAGCAGAGCTAAGGGACAATTCTCTGAGCGGAGCAAAGGGACAATTCTCTGAGCAGAGCTAAGGGACAATTCTCTGAGCAGAGCAAAGGGACAATTCTCTGAGTGGAGCAAAGGGACAATTCTCTGAGTGGAGCAAAGGGACAATTCTCTGAGTGGAGCAAAGGGACAATTCTCTGAGTGGAGCAAAGGGACAATTCTCTGAGTGGAGCAAAGGGACAATTCTCTGAGTGGAGCAAAGGGACAATTCTCTGAGTGGAGCAAAGGGACAATTCTCTGAGTGGAGCAAAGGGACAATTCTCTGAGTGGAGCAAAGGGACAATTCTCTGAGTGGAGCAAAGGGACAATTCTCTGAGTGGAGCAAAGGGACAATTCTCTGAGTGGAGCAAAGGGACAATTCTCTGAGTGGAGCAAAGGGACAATTCTCTGAGTGGAGCAAAGGGACTCAGAGAAATAGGCGGAAAGTTGGTTAGTTTGAGAGAGTTCAATGTAGCAAGAATTTTCTACAGCTATACCCTCCAGGGCTCCTGAGTAACGAAAGCATCAGAAAGTAGACGGGGAATGTGAGAATTAGATAAAATAAAGAGAGAGCGCGAGTGAATGACAGAGGAGTGTGTGTGTATGTCCCTGCAGTGAAGAGAGTGGATTTACAATGTTTCTGAGCATCTCAGATTGATGCTCTCCACTGGGGAGACAGCTCCATGAATTACTACTAACAACTCTGTCCTGTCTTACACACACACACACACACACACACACACACACACACACACACACACACACACGATATAACATAAATACTGGACACCACACACACACGCTGTACAGAGACAAAACACACTCCAATGCACTCTCACTAGAGTAAGAGATCTGACACTTAAAGCCTTGTACACATATTTGCAACCATCTACAAACAGTCTGTTCACACTCAGACTGGCTGGAAGCCCTGTCCCAGTTGTTTCGGGGTGACCTGGAGCCTCATTTATAAACGTTGCGTACACACAAAATATGCCCCAAAACATGCGCAGACCAGTTTTCACACAAAAGTTGGCATTTTTTTAAACTGAACATGAGAATGTACTTATCCTCCCGCAAACATTAGACCATACGTATGCACAGTCTCTAGTGGATGAAGTAACGCATTGAAAGAAAGCAGAAGTAGCCTTGTCCAAATGGGGAATACATGATGGCACTCATTCACAACCAAAAAACTAGTAGCTAAATATATATATATTGCTGAATAAATTCCTTACCTTTTCTGGCCATGATAAGTTCCTATTCCCGAAGAAGCCATACAACAAATTACCAGGCGCATCTGTCATTTATTTGGGCCCATTAGATACGCTATTATCATTTCTGAAAGGGACCACGATGTATGACATTCAGTAGAATCTAACAGGTGAACAGACCATTGATCTTTTGCATTGAAGTGTGTACCACTATTTGCAGGTCTACTGTAGTTATAAAAAAAATATTCTGAGTAGAATATGTTTCAGAATCCGTGGGCAGTTTCTCCCAGGTTATGGGAAAAAGTCAATGAAAAACATCATTGAATTCAAACGATCTGTTTACAGGTCCACAACAATTTATAATTGTTTTTGTCTTTCAGAAACGGTCAGATACAGCAAATGTCACACAAAGAAAATTACATTCTGCCAACACCTCCAAAGATATTTGATTAAATTGGCCATTGCTATTTCCTTTAGATACTATCTTGGCCTAATCCCAATACTTAGTATACAGCAAATGGCCGTTGTTGTCACCATAAAAGGTGAATGGAGGGAGTTTTTCAGGTGGAGTGATAGTGTTGGTCATACACTCCCAGTGTTACGACAGGTCTGATTCATAACAAAAAACATGCAAATGTAAGGTGTGCACAAAGTTAACAAACCTCTATATTTTGGTACATGTGCAGTCTTTTCAGAAATAATGCACCCAGATATTGAGTGTAAAATGTACACAACAGCTATAAATGAGGCCCCGGGTCCCATGTTTCTGCATTGTGCTCTATCCTATACCCATCATCCCAGCAGCTCTATTTATATCCCTCTGTAGCACATGTCCTGGCACACAGCGCCATGGTGAATGGGTGATTGACAGAGCAATCGACGAGCAAGCTTGATCCGCCTAACTCCCTCCCCCCCTCCCTCACCAGTGTGGCACTCCGCTTTTCAGACATTCAGTCTCCTCACATTGGCTCCCAGACACTGCGTGCGTGCGTGTATGCGTTCGTCCGTCCATCCGTGAGTGAGTGAGTGAGTGAGTATAACTCTACTGGGAGTCTGCCATGGCCCAATGTTCCTTTGGTAGGTGACTCCTCAAATACTGGGATGAGGGATATAGGGCCACACTCAGACACACTGCTCACATTCTTCTCTACCGTGGGTGTTTTCAAGGGCACTTCCTCCAAGTCTCTGGACGATTATCTCATTACTGTCAATAAAGTTATCTAATTGGGGCTCTAAATTAATAGATTAGCTTAGTCATTACAAGTGATACCCTATTAAAGGGTTTGGGGGATGTGTGTTTGCATGTTGGTTGGTTCTTCTATCCTTGTGGGGACCACAAACAATGACAATTCTCCCCCGTGGGGACATTTCCCACGTCTCCATGAGGACAATGGCTATTTTAAGGTCAGGGGTTAGAGTTAATGTCACAATTAGGGTTAGGGTAAGGGGTTAGTGATTAGGTTTAGGAGTTAGGTTTAGGGTTTGGTTTAGGGCTACGGGTTAAGGTTAGGGTTATGGTAAGGGTTTGGTTTAGGGGTTAGGGAAAAAAGGATTTTGAATGGAAATAAATGTTAGGTCCCCACGAGGATAGAAAAACATGTGTGTGTGACTGTGTGCGTTTGACGTGTGTGTTCACTCACCCTGGTCCATTCTTCAGGGTTAATGTGTTTATGGGGAAATCATTACCCCCTTGAACCTCACATGCCTTCAGAAACTATACCTACAGTCTGAATTTAAAATTGAATACATTTTTGTCACTGGCCAACAAACAATACTGCATAATGGGAAAGTGGATGTCTTAGAAATTTACAAATTAATTAAAAATTAAAAGCTGAAATGTCTTGAGTCAGTACTCAACCCCTTTATTATAAAAACCCTAAATATGTTCAGGAGTAAAAATGTGCTTAACAAGCTTAAGTCACAACACACCAAGAGGGCACGACAACATATATTCCCCCTCAGGAGACTGAAAAGATTTGTCATGGGTCCCCAGATCCTCAAAACGTTCTACAGCTGCACCATCGAGAGCATCCTGACTGGTTGCATCACCGCCTGGTATGGCAACTGCTTGGCATCTGACCGTAAGGCGCTACAGAGGGTAGTGTGTACGAACCAGTGCATCACTGGGGCCAAGCTTCCTGCCATCCAGGACCTATACAACCAGGCGGTGTCAGAGGAAGGCCCAAATAATTGTCAAACTCCAGTCACCCAAGTCATAGACTGTTCTCTCTGCTACCGCATGGCAAGCGGTACCAGAGCGCCAAGTCTAGGTCAAGAGGCTTCTAAACAGCTTCTACCCCCAAGCAATAAGACAACTGAACATCTATTCAAATGGCTACCCAGACTATTTGCATTTCCCCCCCTTCTCCCCCTTTTACACCTCTGCTACTCTCTGTTGTCATCCATGTATAGTCACTTTAATAACGCTACCTACATGTACATACTACCTCAACTAACCGGTGCCCCCGCACGTTGACTTTGTATCAGTACCCCCCTGTATATAGTCTCGTTATTGTTATTTTACTGCTGCTCTTTAATTACTTGTTACTTTTATCTCTTATTCTTATCCATGTTTTTTGAAACTGCATTGTTGGTTAAGTAAAGCATTTCACTGTAAGATCTACACCTGTTGTATTCAGCATTTCACTGTGAGGTCTACTACACCTGTTGTATTCAGCATTTCACTGTAAGATCTACACCTGTTGTATTTGGCGCATGTGACTAATACAATTGATTTGACAACACCGGTCCCTCAAGATTGGTCCCTCAATCGAGCAGTGATGTCACGTCCTGACCTTAGTTCCTTTTTTATGTCTCTGTTTTAGTTTGGTCAGGGTGTGAGTTGGGGTGGGCATTCTATGTTTTGATTTCTATGTTTGTATTTCTGTGTTTGGCCTGGTATGGTTCCCAATCAGAGGCAGCTGTCGATCGTTGTCTCTGATTGAGAACCATACTTAGGTAGCCTGTTTTTCCCATTTTGAGTTGTGGGTGATTGTTTTCTGTTGCGTGTCTGCACCAGCCAGAACTGTTTCAGTCGTTCTCTTTGTTATTTTTTGTTATTTCCGTATTCATTTAATAAATATGGAGACATACCACGCTGCACCTTGGTCCTCTCCTTCCAACAGCCGTTACAAGTTCATTTAAAAAACTGATTCAACCACAAAGACCAGGGAGGTTTTCCAATGCCTCGCAAAGAAGGGCACCTATTGATAGATGGCAACAACAAAACATTTAAAATAACAGACATTGAGTATCCCTTTGAGCATGGTGAAGTTACTAATTACACTGTGGATCAATACTCTCAGTCACTGCAAAGATACAGGCGTCCTTCCTAACTCAGTTGCCGGAGAGGAAGGAAACCGCTCATGGATTTCACCATGAGGCCAATGGTGACTTTAAAGCAGGTATAGTTTAATGGCTGTGATAAGATATGGATCAAATTTTTTTTTTTTTATTTCAAAGGGCACTAAAGTAATGCTGCAAAAATGTGGTGGCACAACACATTGTGGTGGCTGCATTATGTTATGGGTATGCTTGTAATTGTTAAGGACTGGGAAATGTTTCAGGATAAAAAAAAGTACGGAATGGAGCTGATTCAATCTGCTTTCTGCCAGACACTGGGAGATGAATTTATATTTCAGCAATTACCAAAAACACAAGGCCAAATATACACTGGAGCTGCTCACCAAGAAGACAGTGAATGTTCCTGAGTGACTGAGTTACATTTTTTACATACATTTACTTACAAATCTATGGCAAGACCTGGAAATATTTGTCTAGCAATGATCAACAACCAATTTGACAGAGCTTGAATAATGTTTAAAAGAATAATGGGCAAATGATGCACAATCCATGTGTGGAAAGCTCTTAGAGACGTACCCAGAATGACTCACTACTGTAATCGCTGCCAAAGGTGCTTCTACAAATTGACTCAGGGGTGGGAATAGTTATGTAAACAAGATATTTCAGCTTCTCATTTTTTATTAATTTGTAAAAATGTCTAAAAACATAATTCTACTTTGACATGGTGGGATATAGTGTGTAGGCCAGTGGCACAACATCAACATGTAATCCATTTAGAATTCCGGCTGTAACACAACAAAATGTGTAAGAAGTCCAGGGGGTGAATACTTTCTGAAGGCAAACACACACACACGTGTCTACCTGAGCTCTCAGTCTCTTTAAAAGATATTGTCAACATTTGATATTATCAGTGGAAAGGCGGAAAAGAAAGTCTTCCAACTGTCCCTCTCTCCCCTTTGTCCTTCCTTTCCTCCACCCTCTGCGTAATTAGCCACTGTTCTAATCTCCCATTGTGTCTTCCCCTAACGTGTGTATGTTTGTGTTTATTTATGTGTGTATGTCAATGTCACAATATCGCTGTACGTCTATGAGTCTGCCTGTATGTGCAGGTGTGTGAGGTGTTTCCCCTCCATGCATTTACTAGCGCCGCATATACCCCACCACTTAACTTTGCCACCGCTGCTGAAAGAAATCCTAGGGGAAACACTGGCGTGTGCGTGTGGGTGTGTCTATGTATGTGTATGTAAGAGGGCCTGTCTCACTAACAACCAGATTAGCCCATCCGCTCGTCCCCAGGCGTCGTCCATGGCGACCAAAGGTAATTGCTTTTTAATTAACCCCAGAGCGCTAATCCCACTGATATTTAGCAGGGCAGCTTCTAGAGCAGACAGTCACATACACACACAGTCACAAAGAAACTACAGACAGACAACTACACACACTGGGAAGCTTCAGAGCAGACAGACAATCACCATAGACCATGTGTGTGAACTGAACAGAAACAACATGAAAATAAATGTACTATTGATTCAAATGTTTTCGCTCAATGCGTAAAGAATGTACATTTTTTCAAATTTATCCTGGATATCGGAGTGTGTGCGTGTGTGTGTTTCATGGCTCACAAAGATGGAAAAAGCAATCCTAAACATCTATCGATCTGTCGTTTCCTTTCTTTTGTCTCCTTCTCTCCTTCCCTCTCTCAACTGTGGTCAGTCTCTCACTCCCTCTCTCTCTGTCTGACTCTCTCCCCCTTTGTCTGACTCTCCCCCTTCTCCCTCTCTCTCTGTCTGACTCGCTCCCCCTTCTCTCTCTTGGTCTGACTCTCTCCCCCTTCTCTCTCTCTGTCTGACTCTCTCTGTCTGACCCTCTCCCCCTTTGTCTGACTCTCCCCCTTCTCCCTCTCTCTCTTTCTGACTCTCTCCTCCTTCTCCCTCTCCCTCTGTCTGACTCTCTCCTCCTTCTCCCTCTCCCTCTGTCTGACTCTCCTTCTCTCTCTTGGTCTGACTCTCTCCCCCTTCTCTTTCTCTGTCTGACTCTCTCTGTCTGACTCTCTCCCTCTTCTCCCTCTCTCAGTAGGTGAGCTTCCATCTTGTCATATTCACATTGCCACTATGGTGCTCTGTAACCACACACACAGTAGTAAATGTAATCACACACACACACAGTAGTAAATGTAATCACACACACACACACACAATGTTAAATGTAATAACACACACACAGTAGTAAATGTACCAGAGCAAGCGGTACCGGAGCCTTAACAGCTTCTACCCCCAAGCCATAAGACAGCTGAACAATTAATCAAATGGCCACCGGACTATGACATTGACCCCCTTCCATTTGTTTTGTACACTGCTGCTACTCGCTGTTTATTATCTATGTATAGTCACTTCACCCCTCGACTAACCTGTACCCCCGCACACTGACTCAGTACCAATACCCCCTGTATATAATCATGTTATTGTTATGTTGTTGTGTTACTGTTTATTATCTATGTATAGTCACTTCACCCCTCGACTAACCTGTACCCCCGCACACTGACTCAGTACCAATACCCCCTGTATATAATCATGTTATTGTTATGTTGTTGTGTTACTGTTTATTATCTATGTATAGTCACTTCACCCCTCGACTAACCTGTACCCCCGCACACTGACTCAGTACCAATACCCCCTGTATATAATCATGTTATTGTTATGTTGTTGTGTTACTGTTTATTATCTATGTATAGTCACTTCACCCCTCGACTAACCTGTACCCCCGCACACTGACTCAGTACCAATACCCCCTGTATATAATCATGTTATTGTTATGTTGTTGTGTTACTGTTTATTATCTATGTATAGTCACTTCACCCCTCGACTAACCTGTACCCCCGCACACTGACTCAGTACCAATACCCCCTGTATATAATCATGTTATTGTTATGTTGTTGTGTTACTGTTTATTATCTATGTATAGTCACTTCACCCCTCGACTAACCTGTACCCCTGCACACTGACTCAGTACCAATACCCCCTGTATATAATCATGTTATTGTTATGTTGTTGTGTTACTGTTTATTATCTATGTATAGTCACTTCACCCCTCGACTAACCTGTACCCCCGCACACTGACTCAGTACCAATACCCCCTGTATATAATCATGTTATTGTTATGTTGTTGTGTTACTGTTTATTATCTATGTATAGTCACTTCACCCCTCGACTAACCTGTACCCCCGCACACTGACTCAGTACCAATACCCCCTGTATATAATCATGTTATTGTTATGTTGTTGTGTTACTGTTTATTATCTATGTATAGTCACTTCACCCCTCGACTAACCTGTACCCCCGCACACTGACTCAGTACCAATACCCCCTGTATATAATCATGTTATTGTTATGTTGTTGTGTTACTGTTTATTATCTATGTATAGTCACTTCACCCCTCGACTAACCTGTACCCCCGCACACTGACTCAGTACCAATACCCCCTGTATATAATCATGTTATTGTTATGTTGTTGTGTTACTGTTTATTATCTATGTATAGTCACTTCACCCCTCGACTAACCTGTACCCCTGCACACTGACTCAGTACCAATACCCCCTGTATATAATCATGTTATTGTTATGTTGTTGTGTTACTGTTTATTATCTATGTATAGTCACTTCACCCCTCGACTAACCTGTACCCCTGCACACTGACTCAGTACCAATACCCCCTGTATATAATCATGTTATTGTTATGTTGTTGTGTTACTGTTTATTATCTATGTATAGTCACTTCACCCCTCGACTAACCTGTACCCCCGCACACTGACTCAGTACCAATACCCCCT